>NC_083577.1:17911763-17949263 GCF_027579695.1 Neoarius graeffei | reverse complement strand
AACTGGGTTACAATTCTTTTCCGGACTTCTTGTGAAAAGCAGTCTACTGAACGATAAAGAGATTTTAAACAACCGGTTATTTTTTTGGAGATTGCATTAATATGGGGTTTGAAGGATAGCTGAGAGTCAAGCCAGACACCTAAGTATTTAAACTCCTCCACTCTTTCAAGTAATGTTCCATCAAGAAGAGTGATTGACCAATTAGTCAATAACAGAGAGCCAAGTCGAGTACAAAAAAGCATACTGTACGATTTTTCCTTATTCAGGAGAAGCTTATTTGAAAGAAACCACTGTTGCACTTTGTTGAAGTCTGATTGGAGAGAATTCTGAATTTGAGAAATACTGGTGTGTGTGTGTGTGTGTGTGTGTTTGTGTATATGTTTAGTGTGTGTATTCAAGTCCTGTTTTTCTTTTTTGGTATTGTCATTAGGACCCCCTTGAAAATGAGATGCCACATCTCAAGGGGTTATCCTCAAAATAAATAAATAAATAAATAAATAATAAATGACAACTAAATTGGCTTTTTTTTTAGATTTTCAACATATAAAATTTACACACAGCTGAGTGTTGTGGATTATGGCCTTAGTAAAGTATTACACACGTCAAATAGAAATGTATTATTATTATTATTATTATAATTATTATCATCCTCCTCCTTCACATTTATAATGAATCCGAGAGAAATTGATTCGTTGGCTCGTTTGCTGCTCGGTTTGGTTTCACACTGCATGGATTTAAAAACGAGGAAAAAGGAGGGTAAGGAGGGGGGAAATTAATTAAATAAATAACAAACCCATTGCCCGAGGGATGTGTACAACTGAAAACATACTTGTGAACTCATTCGTTTGTCTGAAATACGCAGACAGAGAAAAAGGTTTAAAAAAAACAACACCACCCTTCCAGTGTTTCCCACAGACCAGGTAGCAATTTGTGGTGCTCCACCGTGCCGATGAGGGTGTCGTGGCGGTCGGTGGAGTCGGTCATTGGGGTGTATGCAAAGTGTTTACAGCGGGCGCTGTTCAAACACACAGTATTTTTCTTCAGAGTCACCTGCTGGGACTATTTTAAAGCTACAAGAAGCATTTGAGATTATTCAGTTCAATCTAAATTCTTAAGTTCTTTAAGAGAAGACAGCTAAAACAATTTTACCAGAGCCCTGCCTGGTTTCATTCCTCGACCCAACTTTACATTACAGGGCAGGCCATTAGTTTGCTGGGCTTGATGTTGGTGGAAAACCTGTCTTTTAAATTTATGAAAATTACTCACCAAAATTGAAGTTAAAGTTTAGTTTTTACTAGAGGTGCACCGATTTCAATTTTTGGGCCGATTCCGATTTTCCATGGAGTGTGACCTGCCGATACCGATTTTGACCGATTCCGATTTCATTTTTTCAAACCACTTCACAGCACACACAAAGACTATTTTATTTTTATCTTTTCTTTAATAGAATATTCTGCCAGATTTTCAGTAATAAATTTTCAACACCTCAAAGGTTGACAAACAAAAAGACATTGTTCTTTGTAAAATCTTTCTTCATGTTTGGTATTAACATATTAATTCCTCATCTCATTATCTCTAGCCGCTTTATCCTGTTCTACAGGGTCACAGGCAAGCTGGAGCTTATCCCAGCTGACTATGGGCGAAAGGCGGGGTACACCCTGGACAAGTCGCCAGGTCATCACAGGGCTGACACATAGACACAGACAACCATTCACACTTGCATTCACACCTACGGTCAATTTAGAGTCACCAGTTAACCTAACCTGCATGTCTTTGGACTGTGGGGGGAAACCGGAGCACCCGGAGGAAACCCACGCGGACACGGGGAGAACATGCAAACTCCGCACAGAAAGTCCCTCGCCGGCCACGGGGCTCGAACCCGGACCTTCTTGCTGTGAGGCGACAGCGCTAACCACTACACCACCATGCCGCCCCATATTAATTCCTGAAATAGGAAATTCACACAATTTCCCCCTCATGTATTATTTGCCTACTGCTATGGAACACACTTTCATAAGCCTATTTACATCTGAAAACTTATGCCAACCCATTTCTTCATTCAGTATCAAAATACAAAAATAATTTCCAGTCATATAGCCATTCTATCATCTTTGTCAAATGTGTATTTGTAGAGTAATTTCCAATGGAATCAAATGCAACCAAGGTTGTAAAACAAAAAGACATTTTTTTTCTCTCTCTCTTTGTACAAATCTAACTAGATGTTTGGTAATAGGCTAACGTATTAATTCCTGTAATGGGAAATTCACACAACCGGAAACATTTTCTTCTTTTCACATCCAATATCTGGCACAAAAAAAATTCACTATATTTGGATACATAATATATCCAAATATAGTGATTTTTTTTTTTTTGTTAACGGCGCACGCGCCGGAGCTCATTAGGCGCGCAGGACTGACACTGTTCTGCACAAGCGCAACACAATCGCACTAGAAAGCATGTTCAAGCTGCCAGTGTAGCTGCAGTCTCTTTAGTTGCGAATTACGAGTATTTCCACTTTCATCTCTATGTGATACACAAGTTTTGATCGGCAGAAAATCGGCATATTTTAATTTTGACCGTCCAGTCGCCGGTCATGGCCGATCACATGAAAATTGGCCGATTCCGATCGGCAGCCGGTCAATCGGTGCATCTCTGGTTTTTACCTTAGTTTTTTGCCTTTTTGGTGGCAATCTTTCAATCATTCTTTAGTTGACATTCAAGGAATAAATTGCAGAAAACAAGCTGGAGGTTTTTATATTAAATATTGAACTCAACATTTACCTCAACCAATACTAAAATGAAATAAATAGTATAATGTAACAAAATAATAATAAAATAAAATATCATAATTAGATGTAAGAAACCACTTAAGGTAACACCAAGGCAACTAACAATAATGAAAAAGCATTACCCTAATTGGTGCAAAGCCTGCATGCCCGATCAGAACATTTAATTCTGCGTGGCTTCCTGAAAAAAAAAACTCAAGTGCCCTATCATAAGGGAAGTCATTGCTGGAGCGGGATAAACGGGATAATGCAATAAGGCCGGTTCCTCGCGTCAAGCTGCTACTGTATGCATCAAAATTGGTTTATAGCCTGACTCAGGGATGTCTGTTTCCTGTAAGCCAAGAAGGCTATGATAAAGCTCATCACGAGCACGACATAGGCTACCTTTTAAAATAAGTGGTCGGAAGGCAAATCGGGAAGGCTGCGTTATTTTTAATTAGCCTAACGGGCCTACTTGCAGTCCAGGTATATGCGCAACGGCAGGCCTGTGTACATGCCTCTCCGTCTCTGTGGGGGTGCGCGCAAGCGAACGAGAAGAAAGGGCACTATGAATTAACAGAACGATACGCAACGGAATTTTATTTATTTATTTTTCAAAATCGCGAGTCTGATTGTGTGGCGATAGGAATCCATTGTGTGGCGCTGCGCCACACAATGGTCTATGTATGGGAAACCCTGCCTTCGCAGGTGCACGGACAAATCACAAAACTCACCCGAGCATGGAGAACACAGACCTGGCGCTTAATAAGTGATTAGGTAATTATATAAATAACTAGTTTCAAACATCGTTCATTTCCTTTTTTGCTCAGTGGTCCAAATATCCAGAACACATGGCATTTCTGTCGCATGACAGCTCAGTTTAGTGGCTTACATCCACCAGACCAAAACACACAGCACGCTCGAGTCGCTTCCTGCATGCAAGTCAATTCAGAGTCGAATCAATTCGTCACTGCGAGCAAATCACACTGTAGGTTGTTCAGATGATGAGACCAATGCAATCATGTCATGTTCTCACCTGGACAATCAATCAGTCACACCAAAGGACTAATTGACGGATTTTAATTCCGAAAAAGTTTTGAAAGGTCAGAATGTGTAGATTCCTTTTCTGAGCACTAATTCTGTTTCTGACCCCAATTTCCGCGATTTCCATCCGTTTTCCGCTATCACGGAAAATTGGAGGTGCTACGCCTGGTGAAAGAAACTGTGCTTGAGCCTGCTGGTTTTGACCCGGAGACTCCGCAGTCTCCTCTCCGACGGCAGCAGGCTGAAGAGGCTGTGAGATGGGTGGGTGGGGTCACCTGCAATCCTGATGGCCTTTCGGGTGAGGCGGGAGTTATAGATATCCATAAAAGAAGGGAGAGAGACACCAATGATCCTCTCAGCTGCTCTCACGATGCGCTGCAGAGTCTTGCAGCAGGACACGGTGCAGGCGCTGTACCACATGGTGATGCAGCTGGTCAGGATGTTCTCGATGGTGCCTCTGTAGAATGTGCGCATGATGGGGGCCGGGGCTCTTGCTCTCCTCAGTTTACGGAGGAAGTACAGACACTGTTGGGCTTTTTTGGCCAGTGATGCGGTGTTGTTGCTCCAGGACAGGTCTTCAGAGATGTGCACACCCAGAAACTTGGTGCTGCTCACCCTCTCCATTACAGCACTGTCGATAGTTAGTGGAGCATGCTGGGTGTGCACGCTCCTGAAGTCCACAACAATCTCCTTCGTCTTCTCCACGTTCAGGCGAAGATTGTTGTCCTTGCACCACATGGCCAGGCGGCTCACCTCACTCCTGTAGGTTGTCTCATTGCCATTGTTGATGAGACCCACCACAGTCATGTCATCCGCAAACTTAATGAAGAGGTTGGAGCTGGATGTTTGTGTGCAGTCGTGGGTCAGCAGAGTGAAGAGGAGGGGGCTCAGCACACATCCTTGGGGGGGCCCCCATGTTCAATGTGATGGTGCTGGAGGAGTTGCTGCTGACCCGTACAGCCTGTGGTCTCCCCGTCAGGAAGTCCAGCAGCCAGTTGCACAGGGAGGTGTTGAGTCCCAGCTGGTCCAGTTTATGAATGAGCTGCTGAGGAATGATTGTGTTGAATGCTGAGCTGAAGTCTATGAACAGCATTCTGACGTACAAGTCTTTTGTCTCCAGGTGAGTGAGGACTAAGTGGAGGGCAGTGGAGATGGCGTCATTGGTCGAACGGTTGGACTGATATGCAAACTGGAAAGGGTCCAGGGCAGGGGGGAGGGCAGACTTAATATGCCGCATGACTAGCCGCTCGAAGCACTTCATGAGGATGGGAGTGAGTGTGACCGGGCAGTAGTCATTGAAACAGGAGGGAGATGGCTTCTTCGGGACTGGGATGATGGTGGTGGCTTTGAGGCACATGGGGACATGGCTCAACGAGATGTTGAAGATGTCTGTAAAGACATCTGTGAGCTCCTCGGCACAGTCTCTCAGGACACGACCAGAAATGTTATCAGGACCCGGGGCTTTCCGTGCATTTGTCGTCCTGAGAGCTCTCCTCACGCTGTCTGGGGACAGCATCAATACCTGGTTACCGGGAGGTGGTGGGGTCTTCTGTGCCGTGGTGCTGTTGTCTGCCTCAAAGCAAGCGAAGTTGTTGTTCAACTGATTCAGCAGAGAGGTGGAGTTGTCACAGGTCTGTGGCGAGGGCTTGTAGTCTGTGATGGTCTGAATCCCCTGCCACAGGTTCCTGGTGTCTCTGCTGTTGTTGAAGCAATGTTCCTTGGCCACCCTGATGCCTCGTGATAGGTTGGCCCTAGCTGTCCTCAGGCCCACCTTGTCCCCAGCTCTGAAGGCGGCATTCCGAGCCCTCAGGAGCCTGTGGACTTCCCCTGTCAGCTATGGCTTCTGATTGGCCCGAATGGAGATGGTTCTGGTGACTGTAACGTCGTCCATGCACTTCCTCATGTAGGCAGTGGCCATCTCCGTGTACTCCTGGAGATCTGTGGTGTTGTTGTAGGTGGCCGCCTGTCTGAACATGCTCCAGTCAGTGGTGGAAAAACAGTCCTGGAGTGCCTCTGAGGACCCCTCTGGCCACACACATACCTGCTTTGTAGCTGGTTTGGTGATTTTAACCAGTGGCCTGTATGCTGGCATTAGCATAACAGTGGAGTGATCTGAGGCCCCAAGGTGGGGGAGGGGGGGCTTTGTAGGTGCCTCTATGCATGGTGTAAACATTGTCCAGATTATTGTTTCCACGTGTGGGAAAGTTGAAATCCCCAGCCAGGATGAGGAAAGCATCTGGGTGGGCTGTCTGCTGCTCACTGATATGCTGATAGAGTTCATTCAGTGCTTCACTCCTGTTATTGGAGCCGGGAGGGATGTATATTGCTACCAGCAATATGGCTGTAAATTCCCTCGGCAGGTAGAATGGCCGGCACTTAATAATCATAAACTCCACCAGTGGTGAGCAGTGTTTGCAGACCACAACAGCATTGCAGCACCAGGCATCACTGATGTAAACACAGAGTCCTCCGCTGCGAGTCCCAGCCCCCCCCGACTAGCGCTCTGTCTGACCATTTCTTGGTCAATTCCTCACCATTTTGGATTCTTTTTGGCAAATATGTCGGTATTCCTATAGTGTATCTAGCGTCTGTATATAGTGTATATAGCTTGTGTGTATACATAGCGTGTATATACTGTGTTTAGCTTGCAGCATTTATTGCTCAAGGTAGCCCACTTTAGATTGTTCCTTCTGGACTAGACAGGGCCGGAGTGAGCTACGCCATCATTGACAGTTTCGTTTCCAGTTCTCAGTGTTTGGTTCATCTCAGCAAGAGAAACAGGTACCGCATTAGTTCATGTTGTAAAATTGTATGTCAATTTGTCATCCAGCTTCATATGCTGTGACCAGTCGGTAAAAGCAGAGATCTATCTGCAGTCACCACTTTGTACTTTTGAAGTGCGGTATTTTTGTGATGCTTCCCTTCTGCTGCAATCAAGTCGCTAACACCTGCCAAATGTACTGTCATTGCGTTGTGGAGGTGGGCATCATTTATAAGGATGACATTGCTTGCACTGAAAGAAGTAACAGGAAATGACTGATCCTTTGGTTTTAAATATTGGCAAAACATGCACAATGTCCAGTCTATAGGTGATACAGAACTCCTTCACGTTATTCCTGTTGTACTATCCAACTGTTCGTCAGAATGCTTTCTATGCTAAGAGGAATTGCTGCTGCTGCTACATCTACTTTCAGCCAAGTGCTTAATTTATCCTTTGTGTGAAGTCACAGGAACACTTCCGATACCATAAAACATGTGCATCAGATGGAGAGGGTTGCATGACACAGGAGATGCACTCAATTGCTTCTTGGTATTTGGAGTCTTTTGAGGTCATATCTCGCTTTGGCAGCTTCCTGTAACCTAATAAGGCCTCTTAAGAATGATTGATTGATTACGCACTTTGACAAGTGCATAAAAGTCTATTCTAGATGTACCTTAAAGAGCAAAGCATTAAAAAATCTTTTAGCCTCATTTTCATGCCCAATTTTGACGTCATATTTTATATGCTTCAAAACACAGCATTGACTTGAAAATCAAACTTGGCAACATTTGGTTTTTGAAATCAGCGTACTTTAATTAATAAGAATACACATGTTGGCATAACTCAGATAGAAATGCCTGTACCTGTACGATATGGGGGTTCTGTCCACCAGTCTAAGTGTCTCCATGCAGTTTATGATTTTAATATTGAGCTTGAAGTGCCTTGTTTTTATTCAACAGGAGATATATATATTTAAACAGGAGAAGATATATATTCAACAGGAGAAGATATATATATATATATATATATATATATATATTTTTTTTTTTTTTTTTTCAACAGGAGAAGATAAACTTCATATCTTAGCACCATCATGTAATGTTCTTTACACAACCCCAATTCCAAAAAAGTTGGGACACTGTGTAAAACAAAAACAGAAATGTGATGAATTGCAAATTATGGAAATCCTATATTTAATTGAAAATAGTACAAGGACAACATATCTCATGTTGAAACTGAAATTTTATTATTATTTTTTTTTAATTTTTTTTAATATATGCTCATTTTGAATTTGATGTCAGCAGCATGTCTCAAAGTTGGGACTGAAAAAGTTGTGTAATGCAAAATCTTTTTCAGGGAAGGCCTTCCTTCTTTCAGCAAGACGATACTAAACTGCTTTCTGTGCATTAAAACTGCATGGTTCCATAGTAAGAGTCCAGGTGTTAAACTGGCCCTGCCTGCAGTCCAGACCTGTCTCCCATTTAAAACATTTGGCGCATTATGAAGTGCAAAATACAACAAAGGAGACCCCGAACTGTTGAGCAACTGAAATTGTATATCAGGCAAAAATGGGACAACATTTCTCTTTCAAAACTACAGCAATTGGTCTCCTCAGTTCCCAAACATTTACAGTGTTGTTAAAAGTAGAGGTGATGCAACACAGTGGTAAATATGCCCTATCCCAACTTTTTTGAAATGTGTTGCTGACATCAAATTCAAAATGAGGATATATTTTTCAAAAAACAATAAAATTTCTTAGTTTCAACATTTGATATGTTGTCTTTGTACTATTTTCAATGACGTATAGGATTTCAATGATTTGCAAATTCACATTCTGTTTTTATTTACAGTTTATACTTGGTTTATACAATGTCCCAACTTCTTTGGAATTCGAGTTGTATTACATCGACACAACCACAAAAAAATATGCAAGTTAATCAAAAGAATTAAAATTTTGAACCATTTTGACAATGTGCGTCTCGTCAGCAGGAAAACACTGGGAGTGACATAATTGGAGTGAAATGTCACTCAGATCTGCAATGTATTTTGTATGAAAAATACAAATTTTTCAGCAAGAGTAGATACTGTAAACTTCATATCTTCAAGACGCCGTGATTTTTCTTATTATTTATATCTATCTATCTATCTATCTATTGGAAAATATGTTCCTCAATGCCCTGGATGTGGCTTGTATGAAAAATACGAGTGGCCTATTTCCCAGTAAAACACTTGTGTCGATAGGATATAAAAATGTAAAATGCATGCACACTGTGTATAAAAGCCCCGATTCTTTTTCTGCAGTTTCTTTTCAGTGACTTCTCTCGGCTCCCAGCTTCTTATCATCCTGGCAGCCAAGCGACAGAGTCCTATGAATTTGTATGCTCTGTGGTGGAGGTTGCAGAAGACAAAGGCGGACGCGACATGGAAAATGCAAACTCCGCATAATGTGTACACAGCGTCTTCTCCTGAGAAACTCGTGAGGAATCTGAACACTGTCTTCTAATACTTTATACATTGACTTGTTGCACTATGGTCTGCTTGCTTACCTTCACGTTTGGTCTGTAGCTTTCAAATGTATGAAAAGTGTCCATTTAATCAGTTACACATGATTGTACAGCTATTTGGAAAATTGGATCCTTCAGGAAGGACTACCATGCTGTTCAAGGGTGCCAGCCTCATGCCATGGGGACTAATTTACCATTTGGGGTGGCTACATTTTAGGTAAATAATAATTATAGAAATGAAATAATCCTGATGGAGCTGTGACTGTTATTGACTGACTGGTAACTTTTATTTTTTAATTTTGTGTGTGTGTATGGGGGGGGTTATTAGGAGATTAAAAGGTGCACTTTGACACTTTAAATTTAAATAAGAATTGCTTTTGCATGATCATTATATGCTGCAGTGTGGCACTATTATTCTGTGAACAGGACTAACTGTGGGCTTTTAACATTGGACAGTGAGGCTCATTTATCAAGTTAGATATGAATAAATTCATTCATAAATCATTCAGACGAGTGTTTACACAAGATATTTGGGATTCATGAACATCCTATCAATTCAGGAAAAATGTTCATATCCTCCTCCTGCTTGTCTCCTACATTTGTGGAGTTTTGTGAGTATCTCTACATGCAGATGAGCTGCGACAGGAATGTGCTTTGTGCCTTATAGATGATCAGGAAACTCATGGGTCCAAAAAAATAAAAACACTGTTTCTCAAACTTGTGTAACACTAGTTGAAAATGTTAGTTTGGTTTGTCTTGCACAAATACACATTTACAGTAAAAGATTGGTAAATGGGGCCCAGTGTCACAAAGCATTATAAGATACGATGCTGCACGTTGTCATTACTTTTCTGCGAATTCTTGAGTTGCACCACTGTAGCATTATGTTACTGAATTGCTGAAGTTCATAACTTTTACAGATAAGCAGCATGTGTTCCAGTTATTCGGAATGCATAAAATAACAGCCTTTTGACAAAATGCATAGCTGCCAACTACTACGAATAAATCGTATTTATTACGATTTGTCGTTTTGATTACGAAAATACGAATTTACTACAATAAAATACGATTTTGCCAGTTTTCATGGGTCATTTTCCAAGTCTATCACCGGTGGGATTCGTATTTGAACCCGCTCTGACCAATCAGCGCAACAGTGACTGTGACGTAGTCAGAGCGACAGAAAGCAGTGGGGGAGGGTAAACTATAGACTTTTTTTTTTTAAATTTATTTAAACCATTTCATTTACAATATACAGTACATCAGACAATATTATCAAACATATGAACAGAACAAACAAACAAGAAATGCGGATATACAACGCCAGGGGTTACTGTAAACAAAACACACAAACTATAAATGGTGCAAATGTGTAAAAAAAAAAATAAAAAATATATATGTATACACACGTATAAATTACAAAAATACATGAAATTTGGAGCACATACTTAATGTTTTAATGGCTTTCTTATTGGGAGAGGTTGATATTGTTTTTATGTAGAATTCAATTTCTTTTTTGAATGTACAAAAAGAGGGTCTGATTTTCAACACCTTAGATTTATGGATATAAAATTTGGCCAGCAATATAATGAGATTAGCAAGAAAAAATTCACTGTCCAATTAGGGTAAACTATAGACATATAAACGTAGACGTCGCATTCTGCGTAGAATCATACATCATCCTCGCCGCCATATTGACTGCGTTTAACTGTACCAACAGGTTTACCGTCCAAACGAGATCACATGGGATTACCTTTCACAGGTGAGACTGGAAAAATACTTTTCAATACTGTTCCTTCAGTTTCCCAGCTCATCTCCACCGGGTAGGTGTAGAGTTATAAGCAGTGAGAATTAAATAATACAGTGCCACACTATGATGAACGTTTTTGAACGTATGATGAATGTTTTTAACCTTTCTGAATGTGAAGGAATCAGTGATGTATTTTGTTTGGGTATGACGTGAGAACCTGGCCGAACTCAGTTTGGCGGTCATTCAGCTCACTTTGTGGCCTCAGGTTTTGGTAGCTTGCTACGGTATGCTGACTGATTAGCTTACCTGAGCTATCTATCGCGTATCTGTCGCTAGTTTGCAGTGTACAGGGTATTTCGCACACTATTTATAACCATCACATTAAAAGTTATATATGTTGTTTTGATGCCTGTTTGTTTCCCAAATATATACGTGTGTCTTTTAATGGGTGAATAAAAGGCATGGAGTTAAATATTATTGTAGAAAGGGGCTTTATGAAGTTCAGTCCATTTACTTGCATTGGTTTACGGGGAAGATTTGCGACATCCAATATGGCGGACACTCTGACGTATCCCAGCAACGGGACACCAGCTCAATGCGGCGTCTGTTTATATGTCTATGGGGTAAACAAACAGCATGTGGAGAGGGACACCACTGGAGCGTCGAGTGTTTTGGTGAAGATTCAGCGATCATGGAATGAGCGGAGAGCCTCTTCCTGCTCATGTTTCAATGAAAACTCCAAGTCTAATTCTTCTAAAATTGATTCCAAAGCGGAGTCAAACGAGCGCTGTTCACTAGCGCTTTCTCCAGCGTCGCGCAGCCTTGTCGTCACTCCTGCAAAAGCCCGCCCAAAGAATCCAAACAAAAGCCTTGCGTTGTGATTGGCGGGCACGATTTGATGCCCGGGGTGTGTTGTTGATTCTGTTCTTTTTGATTTGTAGTCATGTGAAGAAGCAAGTTGAAATTGACACTTTTTTGAGCTGTTTCACTTTGTGCCAAGCATGTTTTGAGGCATTTTTATGTTTGGTGTTGATTACAAGAGGTTCCTTTTATGTTTGATTTGTGCCAAATTGCTTTGATTATATGTATTCTAGTTCCAGGTAAATTTGTTTCCATTGTTGAAAAGAACTTTGCAAATTAATGTAAGATGATAGTTTAGTTTGTAGAATAAATTTTGTCAAACTGTTTTGTTTTAGTGTGATTTTTCAGGGTAGTTTTGCTAGAAAGCTTTGTCGGTGGGGGGGCGAAGCCCCCCTGACCCCCCACCAAGACTCAGTACCCAACCTTGTATTACTATTTACAACTTCAGAATGTTGGCAGCTATGAAAATGGTATTAAAAGAATTGGACTGTTTGTCCTGATCTTCATGTCACAATACTCTAAAAAAAGATTTGATGTAGAATCGGTCATGGCCCATCCTGAACCTGAGAAACTCCTGCTCAGTTTCCTGCATTGTGTTTTTTTGATGAAATTTTAGTGACTGTGATTTCCAGTGCTTGTCTCCTATAGTGTAATTTTTATAACCAATCCAGCCTTCATGTAAATCCTGTTAAATGTGTGAAACAGTACATGAAACAGTGTTGTTTTTTCTAGCAAGAAAGCCTTAAATCATTTTCTTATTTTGAACATGCATTCATTTTTGTTTATATTTTATTGAGCATCGTTTTACCTTGTGCTTTATACACTCTCTACTTAGCAATAAATATACTGTTCGTGGGTCATATTGACTTTGGGCTGAGACAGAAAATATTTGAAATAACCACCTGTAAATGTTTTTTTTGGCAAACAGTTAGGCAAAAAACTCTTCTCATGCTTGGGGACACTCCTACGAGCAGATGCCTGTTGTCAGTGCAAAAGAACATGGAGGAAAGTTACATAGTGAATTTCTTTTCCCTCAGTTTTTTTTTTTTCTTAAAAAAAAAAGTACGTGTGTGTCTGTAGGCTTTAGTTTTCTCAATCAAAACAACAATTATTTCCACATACTTCATTATTGTGTAAATTTTTGAGTTCCTGAGCTTTCTTTACAATCTGTATGACAATTCAAACAAACCCAGGAACCGTTATTTGCTTATAAACTTGGTTGTGTTTCTTTATGATGTAGATTATCCTGCTTTTCACATTCTACAATGGATTTTCACATCTCTTCACATTCTGTGATTTATCTTTGTACCCACAAAACGAGCATCAGTTTCTTTTCTGCTTTAAAGAATTGTGAACGTATGTGTAAAATCTTCCTCACACCTCTTTATGCTAAAATAAAGATGGCTTAATTAAAAAAAAAATCCTTGATTACTGTTGTCTAAAATGTGGCATCATGTGGATTCAAACTCTGAATCTCCTATTTTTAAGAGATAAAGTTTGACTATTAATAATGTGTGTTATGCTCAAGAGAAATGTTCATAGGACTGTGTGATGCTTGCAATAACGGACATTAAACCACACAAACTATCGCAGGTTTTCCCCCAACAGATGTGAGTTTTGATATTAGTCAAATGGGAGATTGTGGTTGTATTAAGAAATTTGTGGGGCCAACTGTAACCATTTTCTGTGAGTGGTTGGCCTATCAAGGTGGTTTCCTTCAGCGTTGGTGACGTTTTCCTGTTTGCTCATTTTCAATATAGGAAACTCATGACGTCAATTTGTAAACCTACATGAGTAGCTACATCACTCTGATCCACTGTCTATTCTTGTTCTATCAGGAAGTTGAAGAAGTGGATTCAAGATGCTAACTCTAGTGCTCTAACCTTTAGTTTCTTGGTAATATTATTTAATATTCTTATTGTCTTGTGTCTCAAGAGTAGCCAAAAAATCAACTTGCACAAAAGAAGTTGCCTTAAATGCTTTTATTGCACAGAAACAATGCAAGCGTGAGTGATTCCTGGAAAAACACTGCCCTCTAAACTTCTGTTAACAGTTTTTAAGTCTGGTCCCTTTCCGCCCTCAGACCGCCACAAAACAATATGGCGGCTCCTATTGCTGGGTTTCAGTGACGTGACTTTTCTTAGCGGTTTTATCGGAAGTGAATAGCTGGTGGTCTAAACGGCCGCCATAGTGCAAACTAGTGATAACTTGTCAGAGTATGTTCGTAATCTAGAAGCCACTGCTCACTTTATTCAAGAGATTGCTATGTGCAATGTAATCGACCCCTACAGTCTGGGAAAGAAGGATTTGTCATACGAGCTCGAAAACTACCCTTCAGTCCAGTTCCCCGACATCTTGAACTGTCTGGTGTTGCAGACATCCTTCTACACTGCAAAACACATGAAAGTGTGGAGGCTTACAACTTTTTTTTGTATGTGGCTGGGTAAAGGACCTCGGTATCAAGTCGCTGCTGAATGAATCCTGTATTGTTTTTGCCTGTGTAAGTTTTTTTTTTTTAAGCTTTTCGTTCACATCTTTACAATGAAGTGCTGCACGTTGAAGTGTAAACAAACAGTTCGCTTGATTCTCACTTGTGTTGGCTCTTATCTCTCAGGTAAATCATTCACAAAGATCATCAGAAACCCCTTTAAAGACCTGGATCTTAGTTAAACAAGACGGAGAAGTGATCACGGCGCATTGTAACTGTACGGCTGGGTAAGAATTTTGTCGCGACCTTCATGCATATGGACTTTGTGAGGAGTAAACAAAGAAACAGCTGGGGACTTTAGCACTTCATGACTAAAAAAAAGTACCGTAAAATAACGACCCACAGCAAGAAAAGTCCTTGGAAAACACTAAGGACATAGCTGAGAGGGATTGCTGCAAACTCGAGCATGCTTCGACTCGGCTCCCTTCGATTTCAGTGAGAGGTTCAAAAGCCACCTTGACTTTTACTAGTTCACGGGGAACCCTGAAGAAGCTTTTATCAGTTTCATGGTTTGATTGACTCGGAGCAACCTAAAACAACACAAGCGTAAGGCGTTTTTCATGCGAGCAGTACACCTCCGTACAAACGCTTTGTCAACTGAGCTTTGGTTGACCACCAGCTAGAGTTTTGAATAACTAATGAGGCGGATGTGACGTCACAGGAAACCCAGCAATTAAAATCATTGTGAAAGGACTTTGTTTCAAACACAGACTTCTGATTGGCTGCCCACTATAGGACTTCTCACTGGCTAAAGTATATTTCCTACTATTTTTCAAAAGAAAACAGACATACTAGCATTTACCATATGGCATTTTAAGGGTTTTACTACTTCAGGACGAGTCTGTTTGTCACACGAAATGCCTTTTACAATGATAATTGGTATTGGAGAACACAAAATGATCACACACACAAGGTCCTCTAAACTTTTAAACTCGGTGTATTCAGGCTCAGCTTAAAGGAGCTTAATGTTCAAGTACCTCAAGTATAACAATCATAAGTTCATGCAAAATAATACAATTTCACCATGATTTCAAAAATAATTGTAGCAAGCTAAAACAGGTGTGGGTGAGTGAGTGAGTGAGTGAGAGAGAGAGTCGGGTGTGTGTCTGACTGGGTGTGTATGTGGGTGTGTGCGCCTGTGTGTGAGAGGCCTTTAAAATATTGAAATGGGAGCACAAACTTTCTAAACTAGTCAACAGTGGGTCAAAGGAAGATAACTGTGGCTACAGAGACGGAAATCTTCACACCTTTTGGTGCTTCCAGAGACAGAAAGTCTACAGAAATCCCAACACATTCTGAAGCTCTAAACCACAAACTAGAGACAAAAATTCTCACATTCCCCACTTTCTGACTAACAACAAGTCAGACTACAAGAACATCACAATATCCAAAATCATAATACTAAAGAAGCCTTTATCACATGTACTGTACACTCAGAAACAGACTTTAGCACCCAGTGAAATTCCTCCTCTGCATTTAACCCATCTGAAGCAGTGAACACACACCCAGAGTAGTGGGCAGCTATGCTACAGCACTCGAGGAACAGTTGTGGGCTAGGTGCTTTGCTCAAGGGCACTTCAGCCCAACCTTCAGGCCACGGCTGCCTCATGTTAACCTACCAGCATGTCTTTGGACTGCGAGGGAAACCGGAGCACCCAGGGGAAACCCGCGCAGACATGGGGAGGCCCCCGTCGGCTGCAGAGCTTGAACCTAGAACCTTCTTGCTGTGAGGAGACAGTGCTAACCACTACACCACCGTGCCGCCCCTGTGAAAAGCGTGCATAGGTAATACATTACTGCAGTAATGCATAGGTAATACATCAGTGCATTACTACAGCGTGTAAACTAACAAAACACAAATAGTAGGAATATTTGAGTCCATTTAGTTGACATACAAAAGCAGAAAGCACTCAATCAAATTAGTCCCATCCTTTATGATATCACTTCTTGTTGGTCTTCGTCCCATGTGACTTTTAGCCACATTGAGGGACAATTGTTCACAATTGAAGATGATACTCACTTCGTTCCCTGCTTAATTTCTCACTGTTAAAACACTAGTTTGCTGTTTCCTGAATGAACACCAATCTACTATCTGAATTCGTTACTAATAGAACACCATACCTTGGAATCCCTTCCCTAGTTAGACTGCACCACTGTCCTATCCATCTGCTGAAATGCTCGATTATTCCTGGTAAAATTCCTATAGCCTCGTACTCTTGATCATATCCATGTATTCTACCACCAGATGTCCAAATGGGTGTCCTACCACTAGCATATGCTCTAGTGTACTTAATGTCCTTACATTATTCCAAACCACAAATTTCACCTCCATTCACTGGTTTATCTGCCATAACTCAACACTAATCCAAACCAAGAAACTGCACGTTTTTTACTGAAGGAACCATAATGCAAATTTATGACTCCATAGAAACAAAGACAATTCTGCTGGAAGCACTTAACCTTGCAGAGTGAACAGATACCACAAGTGATCTAGTTACTAACCCAAATGTCTAAAGCTATAGATTCACATCTCCAATTCATTTATTACAGTCACCCCTCACTCTTACACAATGATCTAAAACGTCTATCCATTATTTGTAGCTGGTTATCCTGTTCTACAGGGTCGCAGGAGCCTATCCCAGCTGACTATGGGTAAAAGGCAGGATACAAGTTGTCACAGGGCTAACACAGAGACAAACAACCATTCACACCTCCAGTCAATTTAGAGCCACCAATTAGCCTAACCTGCATGTCTTTGGACTGTGGGGGAAACCGGAGCACCTGGAGGAAACCCACACGGACAACATGCAAACTCCACACAGAAAGGCCCTTGCCAGCCGCTGGGCTTGAACCCAGGACCTTCTTGCTGTGAGGCGACCGCGCTAACCACTTACACCACTGTGCCGCATACATAATCAAAATAATAAATGAACAAGCCAGACACCAAAAACCCTTCTTGGTTTCTCTGCCATCCATCACCTCCTTGTTTTGCTCCTCTCCATACTCGTACATTTTCATGAAGAAATGCTTGTCTAGATTGTTGTCCACAGCATCTATAGATGTTACAAGTTCCACTACATTAAAGGTGTCATCCCAAGGACTCGCCACCATGAGGCTAGTTTAGCTGTTTCATCTACTACATATTAGGGGTAAGTGTCAGTGATGAAGCTCCGATACAACACATATCGAATGTAAATATAAACACATACCTGTTTCATTTTCAAAAAATATAAACACATACCTGTTTCATAAGACATGATACGATGCTATCAGAAACGATTGGTTGACTGTGAACACAGATGTAACCACAGATATTATTTATTAAGAAAAAATACATCATGGAACAATGGCACACAATCTCCATTTCATACTGAACAGAATACCACTGATAATATTTTAATAATGAAAGTTATTTATAAATAACAAATGCAAAATGTAAATAGCTTGGTTTGTCCATATCTGTAAGATTTCTTACTAAAAACATTTGGCAGTTTGGCAACTGGCACACATTCAATAATTCATCAACAATCAATAATATGAGTGCTAATTTTAATATAGTAAAAACAAACTAAAAACTGTAATAAAACTAAAATGAAAATGTAACTATTTCATAATATTTGGTTAACTACATTGATGCTTGAAAGTTTGTGAACCCTTTATAATTTTCTATATTTCTGCATAAATATGACCTCAAACATCATCAGATTTTCACACAAGTCCTAAAAGTAGATAAAGAGAACCCAGTTAAACAAATGAGACAAAATTATTATACTTGGTCATTTATTTATTGAGGGAAATGATCCAATATTACATATCTGTGAGAGGCAAAAGTATGTGAACCTCTAGGATTAGCAGTTAATTTGAAGGTGAAATTAGAGTCAGGTGTTTTCAATCAATGGGATGACAATCAGGTGTGAGTGGGCACCCTGTTTTATTTAAAGAACAGGGATCTATCAAAGTCTGATCTTCACAACACGTTTGTGGAAGTGTATCATGGCACAAACAAAGGAGATTTCTGAGGACCTCAGAAAAAGCGTCATTGATGCTCATCAGGCTGGAAAAGGTTACAAAATCATCTCTAAAGAGTTTGGACTCCACCAATCCACAGTCAGACAGATTGTGTACAAATGGAGGAAATTCAAGACCATTGTTACCCCCCCCCCCCCCCCCCCCCCCCAGGAATGGTTGACCAACAAAGATCATTCCAAGAGCAAGGTGTGTAACAGTCGGTGAGGTCACAAAGGACCCCAGGGTAACTTCTAAGCAACTGAAGGCCTCTCTCACATTGGCTAATGTTCATGAGTTCACCATCAGGAGAACACTGAACAACAATGGTGTGCATGGCAGAGTTGCAAGCAGAAAGCAACTGCTCTCCAAAATGAACATTGCTGTTTGTCTGCAGTTTGTTAAAGATCATGTGGACAAGCCAGAAGGCTATTGGAAAAATGTTTTGTGGACGGATGAGATCAAAATAGAACTTTTTGGTTTAAATGAGAAGCATCATGTTTGGAGAAAGGGAAACACTGCATTCCAGCATAAGAACCTTATCCCATCTGTGAAACATGGTGGTGGTAATATCATGGTTTGGGCCTGTTTTACTGCATCTGGGCCAGGACGGCTTGCCATCATTGATGAACAGTGAATTCTGAATTATACCAGCAAATTCTAAAGGAAAATGTCAGAACATCTGTCCATGAACTGAATCTCAAGACAACGTCATGCAGCAAGACAACGACCCTAAGCACACAAGTCGTTCTACCAAAGAATGGTTAAAGGAGAATAAAGTTAATGTTGTGGAATGGCCAAGTCAAAGTCCTGACCTTAATCCAATCAAAATGTTGTGGAAGGACCTGAAGCGAGCAGTTCATGTGAGGAAACCCACCAACATCCCAGAGTTGAAGCTGTTCTGTATGGAGGAATGGGCTAAAATTCCTCCAAGCCGGTGTGCAGGACTGATCAACAGTTACCAGAAATGTTTAGCTGCAGTTATTGCCACACAAGGGGGTCACACCAGATACTGAAAGCACAGGTTCACATACTTTTGCCACTCACAGATATGTAGTATTGGATCATTTTCCTCAATAAATAAATGACCAACTATAATATTTTGTCTCATTTGTTTAACTGGGTTCTCTTTATCTACTTTTAGGACTTGTGTGAAAATCTGATGATGTTTTAGGTCATATTTATGCAGAAATATAGAAAATTCTAAAGGGTTCACAAACTTTCAAGCACCACTGTAGTGCCAGTTTCAGATGGTGATGTTCTAAATGCTGTTTCATTTGTTGTATTACCCTTATAAGGCATTTGAACATGGCAGTGTTTTTATACTGTCTTCTGTTTCCCCACTGATAACATGAAATAATTTCACACCTTACTTTTCAATGAAGCTGGTGGTTTTATTAGGCCTAGTTCTGACATTTTATTCTCGCTCTCGTTTGCAGTCATATTTTCATAATCTTGTATCTTGTGCTGTAACTCTTGCCTTCAGATCTAGTAGGCGCACCACCATTCGGTTAAGGAAGTAATAAATTATAATATTTTAAACACATTGGTCTATCTTTTGATAGAGAACAGGATTTTAAGAAAATCTGCATCTCTTGATTACTAGTTTTCTGTATCTTTTGATTACGCATGTTAACATATTGTTTTGGATCACATTTTGTGGCATGCCGTAAAGTGTAAATGGGAACTGTCGTTTTAAAAAGTCGTAGCTGTATTTCTTAAAATAGGGTTTAAACTATGAGTTGATCCGACTGATCTGTATGTAAAATATCTGGATAACTCATTGGCCAATACACTCTGTACAAACGAGTGAAACCATCTGGCTGCCATTTTACTGCACCCATCGTATGTACTTAGCTTACGTGTTAAACCATTGTATCTGATCAAATTTGCCCCAAGAAAAGTATTTCCTGACTTTTTATTTCCTTTCATTACCTCGTCTTATTTTCTCAACTTTACCCACATTCCTTACATATCTTTATAGCGCTGTATTTCACTGTCTTCACTGTTATTGTTTTTTTTTCTTTTCCAGTTCAGTCTCTGATCATTTTTTGAATAGCTCTTTTACAACCCCAATTCCAAAAAAGTTGGAACACTGTAAAACATAAATAAAAACAGAATGTGAAGATTTGCAAATCATGGAAACCCTATATTTCATTGAAAATCGTACAATGACAACAGATCAAATGTTGAAACTGAGAAATTTTATTGTTTGTTAAAAAATATATGCTCATTTTGAATTTGATGTCAGCAACACGTTCCAAAAAAGTTGGGACTGGGGCAACAAAAGACTGAAAAAGTCATGTGATGCTAAAAAAAAATAAATAAATGAATAAATAATAATAATTTGGTTAATTGGCAACAGGTCAGTAACATGATTGGGTATAAAAAGAACATCCCAGAGAGGTGGAGTCTCTCAGAAGATGAGGAGGGGTTCACCACTCTGTGAAAGACTGCGTGGGCAAAAAGTGCAACAATTTAAGAATAACATTCCTCAATGTAAAATTGCAAAGAATTTGGAGATCACATCATCTATGGGACATATCATTAAAAGATTCAGAGAATCTGGAGAAATCTTTGTATGCAAGAGACGACTGAAAACTGACATTGGATGCCTGTGATCTTCAGGCCCTCAGGCGACACTGTATTAAAAGCAGACATGTGTCTGTAGTGGAAATCACTGTATGGGCTCAGGAACACTTCAGAAAACCATCATCTGTGCAAACAGTTCATTACTGGAGTCACAAATACAAGTTCAAACCATATATAAACAATATCCAGAAACACCGCCACCTTCTCTGGGTCCGAGCTCTTTTATGATGGATTGAGGCAAAGTGGAAAATTGTCCCGAGGTCTAACGAATCAAAAGTAGAAATATCTTTTTAGAAATCATGGACACCATGTCCTCCAGGCTAAAGAGGAGAGGGACCATCCAGCTTGTTAATAGTGCACAGTTCAAAAGCAAGCATCTGTGATGGTATGAGGGGGCATTAGTGCACATGACATGGGTAGCTTGTACATCTGGGAAGGCATCATTAATAGTGAATGATATACAGTGGTGCTTGAAACTTTGTGAACCCTCTAGAATTTTCTATATTTCTGCATAAATATAACCTAAACATAATCAGATTTTCACACAAGTCCTAAAAGTAGATAAAGAGAACCCAGTTAAACAAATGAGACAAAAATATTATACTTGGTCATTTATTTATTGAGGAAAATGATCTAATATTACATATCTGTGAGTGGCAAAAGTATGTGAACCTTTGCTTTCAGTATCTGGTGTGACCCCCTTGTGCAGCAATAACTGCAACTAAACGTTTCTGGTAACCGTTGATCAGTCCTGCACACCAGCTTGGAGGAATTTTAGCCCATTCCTCTGTACAGAACAGCTTCAACTCTGGGATGTTGGTGGGTTTCCTCACATGAACTGCTCGCTTCAGGTCCTTCCACAACATTTCGATTGGATTAAGGTCAGGACTTTGACTTGGTCATTCCAAAACATTAACTTTATTCTTCTTTAACCATTCTTTGGTAGAACGACTTCTGTGCTTAGGGTCGTTGTCTTGCTGCATGACCCACCTTCTATTGAGATTCAGTTCATAGACAGATGTCCTGACATTTTCCTTTAGAATTCGCTGGTATAATTCAGAAGTCATTGTTCCATCAATGATGGCAAGATGTCCTGGCCCAGATGCAGCAAAACAGGCCCAAACCATGATACTACCACCACCATGTTTCACGGATGGGATAAGGTTCTTATGCTGGAATGCAATGTTTTCCTTTCTCCAAACATAACGCTTCTCATTTAAACCAAAAAGTTCTATTTTGGTCTCATCCATCCACAAAACATTTTTCCAATAGCCTTCTGGCTTGTCCATGTGATCTTTAGCAAACTGCAGACGAGCAGCAATTTTCTTTTTGGAGAGCAGTTGCTTTCTCCTTGCAACCCTGCCATGCACACCCTTGTTGTTCAGTGTTCTCCTGATGGTGGACTCATGAACATTAACATTAGCCAATGTGAGAGAGGCCTTCAGTTGCTTAGAAGTTACCCTGGGGTCCTTTGTGACCTCACCGACTGTTACATGCCTTGCTCTTGGAGTGATCTTTGTTGGTCAACCACTCCTGGGGAGGGTAACAATTGTCTTGAATTTCCTCCATTTGTACACAATCTGTCTGACTGTGGATTGGTGGAGTCCAAACTCTTTAGAGATGATTTTGTAACCTTTTCCAGCCTGATGAGCATCAATGACGCTTTTTCTGAGGTCCTCAGAAATCTCCTTTGTTTGTGCCATGATACACTTCCACAAAAATGTGTTGTGAAGATCAGACTTTGATAGATCCCTGTTCTTTAAATAAAACAGAGTACCCACTCACACCTGATTGTCATCCCATTGATTGAAAACACCTGACTCTAATTTCACCTTCAAATTAACTGCTAATCCTAGAGGTTCACATACTTTTGCCACTCATAGATATGTAATATTGGATCATTTTCCTCAATAAATAAATGACTAAGTATAATATTTTTTGCCTCATTTGTTTAACTGGGTTCTCTTTGTCTACTTTTAGGACTTGTGTGAAAATCTGATGTTGTTTCAGGTAATATTTATGCAGAAATATAGAAAATTCTAAAGTGTTCACAAACTTTCAAGCACCACTGTAATACATGCTTCAGAGCAATATGCTACCATCCAGACAAAATCTTTTTCAGGGAAGGCCTTCCTTCTTTCAGCAAGACAATGCTAAAGTGCTTTCTGTACATATTAAAACTGCATGGCTCCATAGTAAGAGTCTGGGTGCTAAACTGGCCTGCCTGCAGTCCAGACCTGTCTCCCATTTAAAACATTTGGTGCGTTATGAAGCGCAAAATACGACAAAGGAGACCCCGAACTGTGAACAACTGAAATTGTATATCAGGCAAGAATGGGACAACATTTCTCTTTCAAAACTACAGCAATTGGTCTCCTCAGTTTCCAAACATTTACAGAGTGTTGCTGGGTTTCAGTCATGTGACTTTTCTTAGCAGTTTTACTGGAAATGAAGTTCCTGGTGGTCAACCAAATCAGAATGCCTGCTGTATGCTCATGATCTAGAACAGTGGTTCTCAAACTTTTTTCACCAAGTACCACCTCAGAAAATACTTGGCTCTCCAAGTACCACCATAATGACCAACATTAAAATACAGTAGCGTAGTAGGTCTAAGTATTCATTAAAAACAAGGCGGAGGTTTTATTTAACAAGTATATTTAATATTGTTGGCCACTGTAACATTACACACAGTACTTTGAACAGTAACACTAAATATAGGAAAATAAAACACTGTCCTTAAATAATGAATCAAATAAAATTAATTGCACATAAAAGTTTAACTCTCTGGCAGCTTTCTCTCCACACATGATACGTGTCATCTCTTTGGCTAATGGTAAACACAGCAGTTCCCCGATTGTGTGCAGCTTACCGGCTCTGGCGATCAGGAGGCTGGCACGATATGAAGCTTCCTGTGCTTTGGCTTCGGGTGTACCATAGGACAAAATGGTGGACTTGGACTGCTTCAGTTAATCACGTTTTCGTAAAAAAAAAAAAAAAATCCATTGGTTTGTCCTTTAGTGCTGTGTGTTTGGTTGCAAGATGCCGTTTGAGATGCAATGGTTTCATGGACTCATTGCTCAGAACGTCCCCGCATACAACACACTGCGGCCTGGGCAGCTCCTCTGTCCCGCTCCAAACGAATCCCAGTTTTATGTATTTTTCGTCATACTTCCTCCTTACTGGTTTCTGCCGTTTGCTAGCAGTTCTGGGGCTGTTTTTGCCACTGTCATTAGCATCTGCGCTTGGCGCACACACGTCCTCTTCAGTTCTCCCTCTCTCCTGATCCACGCTCCCATTCGCGGATTTAAGCCACGACAGTAATTTTGTCGTACTCGTCATAATTAGCAAAGCCACCTCCACCTTTTCCCATCACAGCCTAGTCTACCAATGTCGGATAACCGTCTGTCAGCGGAACTGGCGGGAATGCGTACATATGCTACGTATGGCTACCCAGAAGCACTTGCAAACTTCTTTAAATTATTAACTTAATTTGTATTTCCTTTCATTTTCTTGTCATCGGTTGATAAGATATTTTCATCCATTCGGGTATTATGTATAGTATTTCACTTTTTTAAAAATTTATATTTAATTAAGTGATTCTTTGGCGTACCACTAGTGGTACGCGTACCACAGTTTGAGAATCTCTGATCTAGAAGACACTGCTGGCTTTCGATATATTCAGAAGATTGCTATGTGCAATGGAATCGACCCCTACTGTCTGGGAAATAAGGATTTGTCATACAATCTCGAAAACTACCCTTCAGTCCAGTTCCCAGACATCTCGAACTATCTGGTGTTCCAGACATCCTCCTACACCACAAAACAGATGAAAGCGTGGAAGAGTATGGCTTACAACTTTTTTTGTATGTGGCTGGGTAAAGGACCTCAGTGTCAAGTCACTGCCGAATGAATCCTGTATTGTTTTTGCCTATGTAATTATGTTTTTTGTTTTGTTTTCTTTTTAACTCTTTACCCCTTAAAGCAGTTGCTACAACCACCCTTGTATATGTATATACTGTTCACCCTTAGAACATATTTACGAGAAAAAAAATCTAAAG
The DNA here is from genome assembly GCF_027579695.1 of Neoarius graeffei. Classification (NCBI taxonomy): domain Eukaryota; kingdom Metazoa; phylum Chordata; class Actinopteri; order Siluriformes; family Ariidae; genus Neoarius; species Neoarius graeffei. The sequence continues at coordinate 17,924,438 of NC_083577.1, read as the reverse complement.
ACGAGGTTTTAGACAAGGCGTCATATGTTGTCAATATGGAGTATACACGGGGTTGTCATATGTCATCATTAAGGGATATACACGGAGTCGTGATTAAGGGATATACACGGGGTCGTCATATGTCGTCATTAAGGGGTAAAGAGTTAAAGCAGATACGCGGAACCTTTATTTTTAAATAAATTTCTGAGTGGATAGTATCTTCATCCTTGACTCTTGTATGCTGCATAAATGGGAATAAAAAAAAATATATTTTTGAGAGTTAAAATCGACCGCAAAGTTGGCGTTCAAACTGCCCCGCTGAGCCAGCCAGCCCTGAGTGCGTGACGTCACAGCGGTAACCGATTTTAAGGCCGAGGCCTTTGACAGCTATAGACCAAAGTCATATAAATAAAAATTTATGGTGAAAGTAAGAAATACCGTTACCGACTTGCTTAACTAAGACTGATTTGACTTCATTGATTGTGGGTTGACTCTCATTAAAACAGGATAGGTGTTATAACTTATGCAACATACATGTACATGCATGCATTTTCACTGATAAAACGTAAAAGGCGAATTAAATAATCAGATGAACTGAGATAATCACGTTCTGAAGCAAATTAAATAATTGTATACCGGTAACTTAAATACACAATACAAGTTACATGTATTAATCTAAATGCAGGTAAACAAAGTTTTTTTTTTTTTAATCCAAATGAGAGTTGGAGCTTACCCGTCTGTGTTCTCGCTTCTTGAAGGCCGAGCTTGTGGCCAATTGTTTTGAAACAATCTGACTTTCAGTTGTTCGTTCAGTTCTCCATTCATTCACTTCTTCCACGTAAGGGCGACATGGCAGCGATATCTAGTTTAGAAATAAGACGGCTGCTCCACTCATTCTCTCCATATTGTGTATTCCACCATTACTGATCAGCTCAGGCAATTACTAAAACCCAGGACAGAACGGGATGTCACCGGTTTTAGCAACAACCACTAGGAAGTCACTGCCCAAGCGATATGTCCTGTCCCGGGTTTTAGGAACAACCCTCGGCTCACGCTCCAGGAGGACTGGTGCAACTGAACTCACTTTGAAAAAAATAAAATAAATACTTTACTTTTCTTGTTTTATTTTTCTTTAATTGCTGGTACTACACCCTCTTTCAATACGGGCTTATAGCCAATGCTCCTCAACAGATTAGAGATCTTGTACGAGTCTTCAGTAAAATGTGAGAGCAGAGGAGAGATCACTTCATAGTCGCCCAAAGTGCCCGTGAACTTCTCACAAAACGCGTCCAAATCTTTGCAGTTTGAACATTCTTGGACCATGAATGCAACATAAATCCACCTTCTGTCGTGTTGCTGCACCAGCCAAAAACACATCTACATGGCATGGCGATAAATTAGCTCAAAATGGAAGATCGGAGTTGCAGTCAGCTCTGTGTTTTAGTATAGCGGAAATGGTGATGAGACCGATAGACTTCCTGCTGTGACGTTACGGACATCAAGGTCATTCACTCAGACCGCTACCTATATAAATCACTTTAATCATAAAAATTACTATATTAGATTTATTGTTAACGCTTAAAACTATTCCTGTGCCATTCTTGAGGTCTCAAGGTATTTATAAATGAAGGTGAGGCCATAGTTCTGCGTATATGCTTTAAGATTTTTGTTCGTGTTTTTACAACTACGTGCTGCAAATTGCAGTGTAAACAAACAACAGTTTGTTTGATTCTCGCTTGTGTTCGCTCTTATTGCTCAGGTAAATCATTCACAAAGATGATCAGAAACCTCTTTAAAGACTTGGAGCTTGAAAAAGACAGAGAGATTGGGGTAGAGTGTGTTGGAGTTGAGACAGACAAAGAGATTGGGGTAGTATGTGTGGGGGTTGAAAAAGAGAGAGATGGTACATGTCTTCAGGGAAGAGAGCAACTATTTTGATGTGTTTGTAGGATTGAGAAAGATACAGGAAATAAAAATGAAATGTTCCCTTTCCTGGTTACAAGATATACAGGGTGTTTAAAAAAAATTTATATTATTTGAGATGTAAATATCCCAGAAACGGGCGGCACGGTAGTGTAGTGGTTAGCGCTGTCGCCTCACAGCAAGAAGGTCCAGGTTTGAGCCCCGTGGCTGGCGAGGGCCTTTCTGTGTGGTTTGCATGTTCTCCCCCGTGTCCGCGTGGGTTTCCTCCAGGTGCTCCGGTTTCCCCCACAGTCCAAAGACATGCAGGTTAGGTTAACTGGTGACTCTAAATTGACCGTAGGTGTGAATGTGAGTGTGAATGGTTGTCTGTGTCTATGTGTCAGCCCTGTGATGACCTGGCGACTTGTCCAGGGTGTACCCCGCCTTTCGTCCGTAGTCAGCTGGGATAGGCTCCAGCTTGCCTGCGACCCTGTAGAGCAGGATAAAGCGGCTACAGATAATGAGATGAGATGAGGACTATATAGTGAGCTCACTGGTAAAATGAAAAAACGCTTTTGGACACTAGGCCGTCACACTGATATTTACATCATTACTGTTGCACAATTAAAACGTGCCAGATCAGTCGGCTGGTGGGTTTTCAAAATAATAAATACATGCATGTATTTTTGTGATAAATACATATTATACTGAGCGTATTTCCCACATTAATCAATACAAAGTACCTGAATCTTTCAGGGTTTTTTAAAATCAAGGCCGAATACTTTCTGCTTTGCCGCTGCCTTTTATTAAATCAAATTTGAGACTTTTAATTTGACTTCTTTCAGCATGACTGCAATGCATGATGGGATATATCGCTTGGTTAGTGACCATCGATTGTTCATTACTTTTTGTGATGCATTGTGGGATACTTTGAGTGCACTATATAGGGTGTAATAATCCTCACTATCATTTTGGACAGCACTACAAAATGGCGTCCTCACTATATAGTGCCCTATACAGTGAGTAGGGAGTGATTTCGGACACAGGGATAGCCTAGGCACATGAAACTGAACAGGCTTAATATTGAGCAATATAAGATTTATTCTTCAAAATTTGAATGACAATTCAAAGGTATTATGATTTCACAAATCCCAGTATGTGCTGCCTGAGAGACAGACAGCCTTCTTCTTTGAACATTTTGTGCCATGTCCAAATCTGCATTGCAGTTGGTGCATTTTTAGAGAATTCTCTCATAAATGCGCGCTGCACAGTCTTATTCGACTGTGTTTGAGTGTACTCTAACACATAAAACGCCTTTTCTTTTCCATTGAATGGCATTTCTATACCTAAAAAGATCAAAACAAAAAACACTCAAAAATTTTACCTGTTTCCACACATGCTATTAGGATTTGAGATCAATTGAACGAGAATTGGCAAAGTTTTTGGATTGTGAAATGCTAAATTTTTTTTGAAACACCCTGTACATTTATACAACCAAAAGCATCTGGACACATGACCTTCACAGCCTTAGGCAGGCCTTCCTCTAACTTTTGCCAAAGAAGCACACAGTAGTTGACCCCGTCTTTGTTTGATGTGCAAGTAAGATTCCCCTTCACTGGAACTGAGGCTCAAACCTGTTCCAATATTGCAGTGTCCTTGTTCCAGCATTGCAATGTCCTAGTGAAGACATGCCCTGTGACCAAAATCACTCACTCGTAACGTCACAGTGCGTGTTCTGAGTGATAGAGCTTGTCTGGTGGTCACTGTTCATGTTTACAACACCAGCTGACATCAGCTTTGCAACAGTGGATTCATGAATCTGAGCACCTAACCGCCCTACCATGTCTGTGAGCAAATGAATGGCATCAACATCACTGCCAGGTGTGGACGTGCAGGGACCCTACCTCATGGACCCACGAACAGGAGTACAGCCTGGGCTCTAGCCTAACCCTGTATCGGTACAACCATCATGTATGTGCTTCGACTGTCCCACATCCCTACTGTCAGCAATATCACTGAACCAAACACCCCTACCTTTGGGCAAACTAGGATTAACGAACCCATCCATTGTCAATTTAGTTTTTAACCATCAAATGTACTTGTGTTGTGTGTATACAGAAATAAAGTGAAATAGAAAAACAGATAATATGAAGAACAAACTAAAATACAACAGTAACAGAGTTGTGAACTCACTTGGGACAAACAGTCCAAAGCAGAATGCCCCAAACTACAGTCTTACACAAATCTGACCACACAATAATCTTCAAACATAGAACAAGATGGGCATACAGCATCCACGGTGATGAACATCAAGCTGATCTGAAGATCCAAAGGGTCACGGCACCAGTATAATGAATGTGGATGGGGCATAAACAGGAATGAGACAAGGGACTATTTTCATGCCTTTATTTGCTCCTGCAGAAGACATCCATCCATCATCTGTAGCCGCTTATCCTGTTCTACAGGGTTGCAGGCAAGATGGAGCCTATCCCAGCTGACTATGGGTGAAAGGTGGGGTACACCCTGGACAAGTCGTCAGGTTATCACAGCTGCAGAAGACAATACAACACAATTAATTGCCTTCTGGTCTTTTTCTCTGCACCTCTGCTCCTAAACATACAAAATAACAGAGTTTACACCAGGAAAATGGATGCTAAAAGGCTAAAGTCTCTGCAGCACTACACTGGTCACATGGTACAGTCAGCCCGCCATAGTACAAATGGCACCAAGAAAGCTAACTGAAAACTTTTACCAAAACGTGCATTAGTGGTAAAAAAACAAACAAAGAAAAAAAAAAAGCTGGATAACACTATCAGCGTTAGCATTAAATAATACACTACCGTTCAAAAGTTTGGGGTCACCCAGACAATTTTGTGTTTTCCATGAAAAGTCACACTTTTATTTACCACCATAAGTTGTAAAATGAATAGAAAATATAGTCAAGACATTTTTCTGGCCATTTTGAGCATTTAATCGACCCCACAAATGTGATGCTTCAGAAACTCAATCTGCTCAAAGGAAGGTCAGTTTTATAGCTTCTCTAAAGAGCTAAACTGTTTTCAGCTGTGCTAACATGATTGTACAAGGGTTTTCTAATCATCCATTAGCCTTCTGAGGCAATGAGCAAACACATTGTACCATTAGAACACTGGAGTGATAGTTGCTGGAAATGGGCCTCTATACACCTATGTAGATATTGCGCCAAAAACCAGACATTTGCAGCTAGAATAGTCATTTACCACATTAGCAATGTATAGAGTGTATTTCTGATTAGTTTAAAGTGATCTTCATTGAAAAGAACAGTGCTTTTCTTTCAAAAATAAGGAAATTTCAAAGTGACCCCAAACTTTTGAACGGTAGTGTATGCGCCAAAAGTTACAACATAAATGACTTGTTTTCAAAGGAAAACAATAAAATAATGCAGCAACATTTTCCCACACAACTTACCCTCAGCAGGTGTAACGGCACTGTGAGGGGAAGACAGGAGGAGTGATGGAAACCCAAGGTACAGAAAAGGCGATGGCCAAAAAGTGCTTTCCCTGGGAAATGTAAATAAAAATAACAGTAATTGAAAAAAAAAACCTCATTGAGATAAAATTCACAAATACTCAACAGAATAATTAAATGATAAATAAAATTTCACAAATGCAAATTGAAAACAAGAATTAAAGTGCATTTTTAACTCCGTTACATCAAATCAAGTTTATTTGTACAGCGCTTTTAACAATAAATATTGTCGCAAAGCAGCTTTACAGAATTTGAACGACTTAAAACATGAGCTAATTTTATTCCTAATCTATCCCCAATGAGCAAGCCTGTGGCGACGGTGGCAAGGAAAAACTCCCTCAGACAACATGAGGAAGAAACCTCGAGAGGAACCAGACTCAAAAGGGAACCCATCCTCATTTGGGCAACAACAGACAGCCTGACTATAATATTAACAGTTATAACAGGTATAACCCTCAACTGTCCTCATGGGGCCGTCCTTCACAGGAGTGGGGCGATAAAACTCCGACCAGACACAGGGCACCAGGATGGATCAAGCAGGTCCGAGGGGCAGAAGAGGCCAGCATCTCAATCCCAGGATCAACATGTAACTCAGAGGGACAGATGGGGGGGGGGGGGGGGGGGGGGGGGGAGAGAGAGAGAGAAAGAAAACACGTTGTTAGGTATGCCCTAAAAATGACAAGTATTAAATCTGTGTGGTAGGCTCGCAGAGACGAGAGTCTTTACATCAGGCATAACACACAATGGCATGTTAATATGGTAAAAAATATATCATGACCTGCTCTGGCTGGATGCTTGATTGGGTGATGGGAGCACACTCCTCAGCAATGATGAGATGCAGATGGGACCCTTAGGCCTGGCCAAGACAATTCAGTTACATTTCACTGGGTCTGGGACATGCGACAGAATGTCTGACGGCCGATTCCCTGCAGGCTACGATAGCCAGTCGAGGTCCCCACCAAAAGATTTCCTGTTGACTCCATGTAACTCAGAGGGACAGATTTGGGGCGGGGGGGGAGAGAAAGAAAACACAGGTGGTTAGGTATGCCCAATGTCACCTGAATAAGTAGGAACAGTATACATATTGCACCGAGTACAAGCAGGGACTCTGGCAACTAACTATGACAGCATAACTAAAAGGAGAGAGCCAGAAGGTAACACAGGCATGAGGGAGCCCTGGGACATAAAGCAGCCAGCCACTACACCGTCAACAAACTCGAGTGAGCAAGCGAGTGGGGACTGACAGCATCCATACATCCCAGTTTACCAAAACACTCTATGTCTGAGGACCCTCCAGATCTACTCCTTTACCTCATAAACACCATTAACAAAAGGCTTGACTAAACAGATATGTTTTCAGCCTAGACTTAAATGCTGAGACTGTGTCTGATTCCCGAACATTACTTGGAAGGCTGTTCCATAACAGTGGGGCTTTGTAAGAAAAGGCTCTGCCCCCTGATGTAGCCTTCACTATACGAGGTACCAGCAGATAACCTGCACCTTTTGATCTAAGTAGGCGTGGCAGGTCATAGAGGAGCAGAAGTTCACTCAGGTACTGTGGTGCGAGACCATTTAGTGCTTTAAAGGTCAATAGTAGTATTTTATAATCAATACGAAATGTGATTGGGAGCCAATGCAGTGTGGATAAGACAGGCGCGATGTGGCCATATTTTCTAGTTCTAGTAAGGACTCTTGCTGCGGCATTTTGAACTAACTGGAGCTTGTTTATGCACTTATTGGAACATCCAGACAGTAAGGCATTACAATAATCCAACCTGGAGGTAACGAAAGCATGGACTAGTTTTTCTGCATCATGCAATGACATTAAATTTCTTATCTTTGCAATATTTCTGAGATGAAAGAAAGCTATCCGGGTGATGTTATCAATGTGAGTTTCGAATGAAAGACTGGGGTCAATAATCACTCCGAGGTCTTTTACTGCTGCACGTGAAGAAACAGAAAGGCCATCCAGAGTTACTGTGTAATCAGAAAACTTACTTCTAGCTGTATGTGGTCCTAGCACAAGTACTTCAGTCTTGTCAGAGTTAAGCAGAAGGAAATTTATAAGCATCCAGTGTCTAATGTCCTTAACACATTCCTCAATTTTATTAAGCTGGTGTCTCTCATCAGGTTTTGCAGAGACATACAACTGTGTGTCATCAGCATAACAGTGGAAACTAATACAATGCTTACGAATAATATCGCCCAGAGGTAACATATATAGAGAAAAAAGCAGTGGACCCAAGACAGAACCTTGTGGAACACCAAACTTTACCTCGGTACGTCTAGAAATATCACCATTTATATCAACATACTGATAACGATCAGTTAGATAAGACCTGAGCCAGGAGAGGGCCATTCCCTTAACTCCCACAACATTTTCTAGTCTATCCAGAAGAATGGAATGATCAATGGTATCAAATGCTGCACTACGGTCAAGCAACACAAGTAGCGAGACACAGCCCTGATCAGACGCCAACAGTAGGTCGTTTACTACTTTAACCAGTGCTGTCTCTGTGCTATGATGAGGTCTAAATCCTGACTGATACATTTCGTGGATGTTATTCCTATGTAAATATGAGCATAACTGCTGTGCCACAGCTTTTTCAAGGATCTTGGAGATAAAGGGGAGGTTTGATATTGGCCGATAATTGGACAGCTGACAGGGATCAAGGTCAGGTTTTTTAATCAGGGGTTTGATAACTGCTAGTTTAAAGGATTTGGGTACATAGCCAATCATAAGAGAAGAATTTATTATTTTTAGAAGCGGTTCAATTACTCCAGGCATTATCTGTTTGAATAGATGTGTCGGTAAGGGATCTAGTACACAAGTTGAGGCTTTTGATGTAGAGATTAATGAAAGTAATTCAGTTTCTTTTAGGGGAGTAAAACATTCTAACTGATGATCTGATACAGTTATATTGTTAACTACAAGGTCACTTTCATTGTCTAACCTTAAATTAGTAGTTTGAATTTTTTGTCGGATATTCTCAATTTTGTCATTAAAAAAAATTCATGAAGTCGTTGCTACTACATACTGCAGGTGTGCATGTGTTGATAGTGGACTTATTCCTGGTTAATTTTGCTACAGTATTAAATAGGAATCTAGGATTATTTTTGTTATCTTCTATTAGGGAGGAGAAATATGTTGATCTCGCAGCACTAAGAGCTTTTCTATACTTCAGGAAGCTCTCCTTCCAAGCTAATTTGAACACTACCAATTTTGTTTGACGCCATTTACGTTCCAATTTTCGAGTGGTCTGTTTTAATGTGCGAGTGTCATCATTATACCAGGGTGCTAATTTTTTGTCTCTGACCATTTTCCTTTTTAGAGGAGCTACATTATCTAAAGTATGGCGGAATGTTGACTCTAAGCATTCAGTTGCCTGATCGAGTTCTGCAGGGGCTGACAGTGACCCAATCAAAGTTGACAGCTCTGGGAGATCATTTATAAAGCTCTGTGCAGTAGTTGACGTGAAAGTACGTTTAATACAGTAGCGTGGTGAGGTGCATATATTATTACTCAGACATATTTTGAATGAGATGAGACAATGATCTGAGATAACTTCAGACTGTGGAAGTATGACTATATTGTCTACGTTTAATCTGAATGTTAGTATTAGATCAAGGGTGTGACCACCATTATGGGTCGGTCCTATGACATTCTGCTTAATCCCGACTGAATCTAAGATGGACACAAACGCTGTTTTTAAAGGGTCTTCTGGGTTATCGAAGTGAATATTAAAATCTCCGACAACTAAAGCTTTGTCTAAGGAAATAACCAAATCTGAGATAAAATCTGCAAATTCAGAAAGAAACTCAGAATATGGCCCCGGGGGGCCTGTAAATAATAAGCAATGGAATTAACTGGGTAGACTTATTTTTCGAGGCTACATACATTATATGAGTATGAAGAACTTCAAATGTATTAAATTTATAACCAGGTTTGTGTGTTACACCTAGATAATCGTTATAAATAACCGCGACGCCTCCTCCTCTGCCAGTTAGACGAGGCTGGTGTATATAACTGTATCCAGGAGGACTCGCTTCATTTAATGCTATATATTCATTTGGCTTAATCCGTGTTTCTGTTAAACACAGTACATTAAACTCCTGATCAGTAATGAGTTCATTAACCATTAGCGCTTTAGATGTAAGAGATCTAATATTTAATAGCCCCACCTTTAGATCAAAGGTGCTGGCAGCAGCTGTACAGTCAGTCTGATCTAATTTTATATTGATTAGGTTACTGGAACAAACTCTCTGAAAATTTCTACCTTTTTGTTGAGCTCGGGGAACAGACACAGTCTCGATGTAGTGGGCCCTGAGTGACGACTCTGTGCAGCTAGCAGACAGTCGGTTTAGCCTGTTCGTCTGCTCCCTGGCCTTGGCTCTGGATTGTCAGAAATTAACTAGGCCTGTTCTGAGACTATGACCTATGCTGCAGGAAATGAGAGCAGCACCTTCCCGAGTGGGATGGATACCGTCCCGCCCTAACAGGCCAGCAGTGCCCTCAAAATTAGCCCAATTATCTATAAAGCCCACACTGTTTTCAGAGCACCACCTGGACAGCCAGCAGTTCAGTGACCATAACCTGCTGTAAGCTACATCGCCACGCCGCATTGGGATGGGGCCAGAGCATACTACAGCATCGGACATCGCCTTCGCTAATTTAAACACCTCTACAAAGTTACTCTTAGTAACCTCAGACTGACGAAGGCGTATATCATTAGCTCCTGCATGGATAACTATCTTTGAAAACCTGTGCTTGCCTAGGACCCTAAGATTACCTGCTATGTCCGGCGCCCTGGCTCCCGGTATACACCTGACTAAAGCTGCTGGTGCCCCTAAAGGCTGAGCTAATTTCACGTGCCGTATGATAGAGTCCCCTATAACCAGAGCTCTTTCAGGTTTCTCAGTGGGTGCATCACTAAGGAGAGCAAACCTGTTCGACACGTGACGCGGAGAGGAGTGGTGCTCCCGTGGGCGAGCCTCAGCGGTAGCTTTGGCTCTACGCTTATGCCGCCGAGCCGTCACCCATTCGCCCCGCTGTAAGGGCTCTAAGGCTGCTGGGCCATAGAAGGTTCACGCTGCACGCTGCACACTACACGCTACACGCGTGTAAAGAAAAGTGGACAAACGTAGCATGACTTGCTCTGGGCCATAGAACGGCGTTCACGTTGCACGCTGCACACTTCACGCGTGAAGCGTGAAATGAACATGCACACTTTTTTCTAGGCGTGAAGATGGAAATTCCAGTCAATGCATGCGGTCACCGCCACGCCAGCCAATCAGAACGGGTCTAGGGAGATAACTCTATGCTTTCAGGGGAAAACTTCAGAAAAAATATAATTGAATGGTATAATTGAAAAATAGTTCTTCATCGGGATTGTCAAGCAGATTATAGAATGTTCGGTGAAATTCACCACGGGTTTCTCTCAGAAGGAAGTGTTCTCGGCTCCAAATTCTGTTCCTTTTTCTCTTCCTCTGTCTCAGTAAAAGCAGAATGAGGCAATCGTCGTCATCCGAAGAGTCCATATTGTTGGTTACTCGGTCAAAGTAGAACAGACGCAACACGTGAACATCCAAGCATGAAGTTTAATGGCCCAGGGTCCGGTTCTTCACGTGAACGTGTAGCGTGCAGCATGCAGCATGCAGCGTGAACCTTCTATGGCCCAGCAGCCTAAGGCAGCTGGGCCATAGAAGGTTCACGCTGCACGCTGCATGCTGCACACTACATGCTACACGCGTGTAAAGAAAAGTGGACAAACGTAGCATGACTTGCTCTGGGCCATAGAATGGCGTTCACGTTGCACGCTGCACGCTGCACACTTCACGCGTGAAGCATGAAATGAACATGCACACTTTTTTCTAGGCGTGAAGACGGAAATTCCAGTCAATGCATGCGGTCACCGCCGCGCCAGCCAATCAGAACGGGTCTAGGGAGATAACTCTATGCTTTCAGGGGAAAACTTCAGAAAAAATATAATTGAATGGTATAATTGAAAAATAGTTCTTCATCGGGATTGTCAAGCAGATTATAGAATGTTCGGTGAAATTCACCACGGGTTTCTCTCAGAAGGAAGTGTTCTCGGCTCCAAATTCTGTTCCTTTTTCTCTTCCTCTGTCTCAGTAAAAGCAGAATGAGGCAATCGTCGTCATCCGAAGAGTCCATATTGTTGGTTACTCGGTCAAAGTAGAACAGACGCAACACGTGAACATCCAAGCATGAAGTTTAATGGCCCAGGGTCCGGTTGTTCACGTGAACGTGTAGCGTGCAGCGTGCAGCATGCAGCGTGAACCTTCTATGGCCCAGCTGCCTAATGCCGGAGTTGGGGGATTGCTAACTCCACCTAGGGCGTCCAGACTTTCCCTAACAGAAACTACACTGTTCTCACGCTCACTAACCTGCTCTAAAGCCTGGACACGCGCTTCTAGCACTGTGATCTTCTCCGTCAGAGAGCTAACTAATCTGCACTTATCACAAGTAAAGCTAATAGAGCTATCGCTAGTGACGGAGGAAGAATGACTAAACATCCTGCACTCAGCACACTGAACAGGCTGAAGGTGTGCCATGATGAAAAGATTCACGTACCTTAAATGAAGATCTGTTGATATTAAAGCAGATCAGATGGCCTCCGCTTGTGGACTTTACACAGGAGGAGAGAAAAAGAAAGCTTCCGGTCTCGGCGTTCTTCCGAAAAAAGAAAGAGAAAAAAACGGGAAAAAAACCGGAAAAAGGAAAGCGAAAGTGAAAAGTACAAAAATGAAAGCGACAGTATAATAGTAGACAGTATAATAGTTACATGTAGACGTAAAAGATGAAAGTCAAGGCGTACTGCGTGCACACTGCTAAGTCGCCTGCCATCTCAGTGAAATATTGCAAGTAAGTCAGATGATAATAATGTTAACGGTCCTCAACGAAGAACAACATGGTCTGCATGAAAAAGTGCAAAGTGGACCAGGAAAAGTGTCAGTTCAAATCTGACTAAACTGATCAGTTTTGTTTTATTTTACCAGACCACGCCAATGCTAAACCAACATGCTTGATATGCATGCAGACCGTAGCTGTCTGCAAAGCAGACAATCTAAAATGGCACTTCAACACTATGCATGCTGCCAGTTTCAATGCCAACTATCCTGCAAAATCAGATCAACACAAACAAAAAATAGCAAACATGATAACATCATACAAGCACTCCATTTCTACTATGTGTAAATCAACGTTGGCACAAGAGAGCGTACCAGCTGCATCAGACATGTTTTATGGAACCTAGCTAAAGCTAA